>NC_056735.1:756663076-756673076 GCF_019279795.1 Protopterus annectens | reverse complement strand
AATGAACAGACAAGGGGGGAAGGGGCATTCACACAGTTGGAACAGGACTGGTCAAAAGAGACCACTGGTGTCAGGGCAACTGGAATTAAGACCAGCTGTGAGGAGCAGGATTCCACAAGCCTAGTGGTCAATATATCTTCCATGACTCTCAGTAATTAACAGCATGAGGTAATCAAATAAAGGTATTTTTTATCCCAGCTAAAGGCTCATCATTGCATTAAGTCCTTATTGATTTAAGACTTATTGTTCGTAAGATCTCACTTAGAATTCTCTACGGCAATAATTCTCATGAGCAAATTGGCTTTAGGATGTCCAGTCAGTATGTTCTGACCAACTCTCCTTTGACTGAGGCATTTATAAAGCTTTATGTATGTGACATTTGTCAGTTCATGAGAAGATGTTTCATAACCTTATAGACATTCAGTTTAAAGTGCTCTTTGAACTGATTTCAAATGAGCATATTTATGTGCAACCTGCATATAAAAGTGGTGCTATTGTGCTTATGGATACTAACAGATACCATGAAAGTATGCTTTTAATGTTACATTATTTTGATACGTATGCTGAATGCCCTAAAAGTGATATTTCTAAAATTATTCAGAGTGTACATAGTAGTATTCACAAACTATTTATTTTATTTAACATTTGTTAGCTGGGAAAGTCTGACTTCAAAGATAGCCAATTTTCAGCAGAGGCCCAGGGAGAAATGCTCCAAATTCATGCTTTTGTAACATGGGAGGAAACCGGAGCACGCAGAGGAAACCCACATGGATGCAGGGAGGACATGCAGACTCCACACAGAAGGCACCCCAGCTGAGAATTTAACTGGAGAACCTCTTGCTGTGAGGTGACAATGCAACCACTGCTTCACTGTGGTGCCCAATGTCTGTTAATGGAAGATAAAATAAAGAGAGATCTATCTGTTTATTTTATGGTTGAATTTCCTATTACTCCAGTACTGTATGGCTTTCCTAAGGTTCACAAGTGTTTGAATAACCCACCCATGAGACCCATTGTTTTGGGCCAGGGGTGGGTGACCGTACCCTTGTCAGTTTATGTTGAAAAGCAGTTATGTCCCATTATTGCTAAGGCGATCACTGTATTTAGAGACACTAAGCATATTTTGATGCGGTTGTTTGAATGGTCCTGCAGGAACAGTATGAATGATGTTACACTGTTTACCATGGATGTTTTGTCCCTTTTTACTGTAATTCCTAATGATGTAGGAATAGACTTTGTTAGGGCTTTTTGTGTCTAAGAATTCTGAATACTCCACAGTTCAGGTACATTTGTTATGTCCATTGCTTGATATCATACTTAGCAATAATGTTTTTATGTTTCATGATAGCTATTATCATCAGAAGGTTGGGGTAGCTATGGGCACTGTGTGTGCAAACAGCTATACTAACATGGTGCTTGCATACTGGAAGTCTCTGTATGTCCTAGACAGAAGTAATTTCTTTTTGCAGTACATCTCACATTATATACATTTTGTGGATGATGCGTTTTTTGTGTGGACTTGCTCAGTATAGACCCTTAATGAGTTTGTGGACTATTTACATCAAGCTACTGATTTTTTAAACTTCACATTTAAGCATTCTCGAAACTCAATAGATTTATCTTGATGTTTGCATTCTGAATACCCCAGATGGTTTTGATACTCAACTTTATAGTAAACTATGTAAGAAAGTGAGCACACTGCACTATCAGAGTATGCATTCTAAATATTTACTTTCATTATATAACATTTACCACAACAAAAAAGCTTCTCCCAGTCCAAGAAAACCAACTTGATAAATATACTTGTTACAGGCACAAGGAAAACAGGCGATAGACCAAAAGAAGTGTGGTCTATTGGCTGTTTTCCTCGTGCCTGTTACCAGTATATTACATGTGTTTGTAAACCGAGCACCCGGAGGAAACCCACAAGAAAACAGGAGAACATGCAGACTCCACACAAAAGGCACCCCAGCCGAGAATCAAACTGGAGAACCTCTTGCTGTGAGGTGACTACACAAACTGCTGCTGCACCACTGTGCTGTCCATATGTAATATGTAAAGCATTATGTATTGAAAGGGCAATTTTATAGGCATGCAAGGCTAAACAGGAAAGATGAGAATATGGTCTCTTCATTTAATGCCGTGAGTGAGGATTTTCACCTTAGGGGGTACTCTGAACAAGAAATAGAGATTGTGTGTCATGAGCTTCTATGACATAGAAATGATTTGGTTAGACCCTATTTCTCTAACTTTTATGTTGACAATGTGGCAAGGCAGAACAATAACAGAAGTGATTTCAGAATGTGTGCTACCTATTCAAATTATATTCAACCTGTTTGTAACATTGTTAGGAAGCACTGGCATATTCTGACTACTAATACCAGATGCAGGCAGTTTCTTGGTGAAGCTCCACATTTTTGTTATAGAAATAACAGCTCCATTAAGAAACTGCTTTGTTATAAATCCCTGGCAAGCTAAAGGCCCTGCATTTCTGATATGAAAGGGACACATCAATGCTGATTATGTACCATGTGTAAATATGTTAAGGCTACAGATACATTTGCACATCCTGTTATTGGATATATCTTTAAATTCAAGTTTTATGCCGACTGCACTCGTAGCAACCTGATTATTTGTCTGTTTGTGACCAGTGTGGATGCTACTATGTTGGGAAAACAAATCAAAAGTTGAAGAATCTTATCAGGGAACATTTGCATGAAATAAGTAGATGTGACAACAGAAATGCTTTGTATAAGCATATTTGTAACACTGGCGATGAACACTCTTTCAAATTTTTAGTTTTAGAATTACTGAATGCAGGCAGGACCCAGAAGAGGTGATATTAAGAGAAAAATGGAATGCTTGAAAGTTAAATACATGTTGATTTTTCAATCTGATAAAGGGAAGTGGTTAAATGAGTCTGTACCTTTAAAACCCTTGTTGAGGTCACGTGACTTGGACAGGTGACTTTCAGTGTTCTTAACTGTATTTAAGCACTGTTTGTTAGTTTGTTTTTAGATCTGAAAGTACTCATCTGTTTTTTTTATATATATATATATATATATATATATATATATATATATATATATATATAAAAATCAGATACTTATAGGCAAAACAAAGCACAGCGAGCATATAAAACCAAAAACCAAATCGTACTTTAGTTAGGTAAGTGCTTTCACCACATCAATGTGGCTTCTTCAGACCTTAATAACACACATCAATAAAATGTGCACTTATAAAACACTCTAAAGCATCCAGTCATATGCATTATCCCCCCATTCATTAATGACATAATTATCTGAACTTTTTAAAGGTATAATACACTATATAAAACATACAGCAGCAAATAAGCACTCCTTTATACAGTTAATGCAAACTCACTTGTGTACAAATCATCTAAGTTTTCAATATTCCTCATTCTGGCCGTTTCATGTATGACTTCAATTGCTCTAAATTTAAAATCATGCTCAAGTCTAGTATTTAAGACATACTTAGCTATAGTCTTATTAATATTTCCATTCTTAACACTATACAGGTGTTCTCTTATACATTCCTTGTCATACATGAAACGGCCAGAATGGGGAATATTGAAAATAAAACTGAAGAGGCTGAATTAAGATGGATTTTAAAACTCAGGGCTGATAATGGAGCTGGACTTACTGAAGTGGTCTCCATTAAACCCATACTTAAAGCTAGAGGCTTACCTAATTGATTTGTGCAAAAGTGATTTTGCATTAACTGTATAAAGGAGTGCTTATTTGCTGTATGTTTTATATAGTGTATTATACCTTTAAAAAGTTTGGATAATGATGTCATTAATAGTTTCATAGTTTCATAGTTTCATAGTATAGTACTAGGCTATATGCCCTAGGGCATTTATAAGCCTAGCCATAGTGTATGTGGCTTTCGCCACCCCATGTAATGATACAAAAGTGTACAAAATAAATTTAGTTTACTGTGCCTCTGTCTAGTAATGACACAGAGATGACCCCCGGGGTAAACCTACGATCACCCATCCACTCGTCAAAATTTCTCTTGAAGAGAGTCAGTGAGGGGCTCTGCCTAACATGGACCGGGATCCTGTTCCAGAGTGCGGGAAGCCTCTGGGTTATGAATCTGTCCCTCCAGCATGTCCTATTCATATTTGTGCTGAGGTTTAGATCTTTAGCTCTCGTGGCTCTGATGGATTTGGATTTTTTGAGGTGGAGCATGTCCCTTAATTCCGGATTGGACATGGCCTTGTACGTCAGGCACAGATCACCTCTGAGCAGGTGGTATGCTGCTGAATAGAGCTGGAGCTTCTTTAGTCTGGCAGCATATGACATATCTTGGAGACCCTTGATCCTCTTGGTGAGGTACTTTTGGGGTCTCTCCAGCTGCTGCAGGTGCCGGGTGAGGTACATACCAAATGGGGCATTGTACTCAATCACAGGCCTGATAAGGGAGGAATATAGGGGTACAATGACATCCTTTGATCTGGATGTGAATCCCTTCATGATAAGGTGGGCAAGGTAGAAGGTCTTTCTAACCACTTTGGCGACATGGGTGTCAAATGAGAGGTCACTGTCAACTTGGGTCCCCAGGTCTCTGATTACTTTTCCAGATTTAATGGATTACCACCTATGTGGTAATTTGTGGGTTCTTTGTTTTTCCCAAAGGGGATGACTATACATTTTTTGGCATTTAGTTTAAGGCCATGACTCTGGCACCAGTCGTCTGTTTCTGTAAGGCCCTTCTGAAGGATGCATGTGTCAGCTGGTGTATCGACTATGGCACCTAGTTTGCAGTCATCTGCGAACTTTGTCAGCCACAACCCCCCTATGTTTGCCTGCACATCTGAGAAATAAATGCCGAACAAGAGGGGTCCCAAGACAGAGCCCTGTGGGACTCCACTTGTGACTGGCTTAGAATCGGACATAGCTCCAGCTATTCTGACTTTGTGGGTTCTGTCCTTTAGCCAGTTTGCAACCCATCTTGTGACATATGGGTTTACATTTAAGCTGTTGAGCTTGTCTATGATGCCTGAGTGGGGTATTGTGTTGAAGGCTTTTGCCAGGTCCAGGTAGGCTGTATGAACTGCTTTGCCTTCATTGATGGCTTTAGTGACTGTTTCAAAAAAGTCCACCAGGTTTAAAAGGCAGGATCTGCCTTTTACAAAGCCGAACTGGGAAGGGTCAATTGTCTGTAGGGCCCCGATGTCTTTGTTTATGAGTTCCATAATGATCCTTTCCATAGCTTTGCAGACCAGGTTGGTCAAGCTTATGGGGCGGTAGTTTCCAGGGTCTGTAGAGGTGCCTCCTTTGTGGAGTGGGACCACTGTTGCTGTACGCCAGTGTTCAGGGACATATCCTGTAGTAAGGTTAAGATTAAATAGCATTCTTATGTGCAGGTTTAGCTCCTCTAGGAGTTCACATAGCACACAACCCGGGACACCGTCTGGTCCCATAGATGCTGTATTTTTAGCTTTGCTGAGAGCAGCTCTCACCTGGACATCTGAGATGTCAGGGAGGTTGCATTTAGCTGGGATAAATATTTTATCTTTTGGGGGAGAGGGAGGGGAGAAATTTGCACTGAACCTGTCTGCCAGTATGTTGGCAATATCTGTGGGTTCAGTGTATTTCTTGCCATTATGAACTAACTCTGAGCATATCTGAGGGTTTCCGCCCAGGTTTCTAACATAACTGAAGAAGGCCTTGTGGTTATCTTTAGTGTCCTTAGCGATTTTTATCTCAAAGTTGGCCTTTGATGATTTTATGAGCGAACGTAGTTTTTTGCTATTGCTGATCAGAGATGCCTTCCCTTTATGGGATTTTGCTCTGTCTTGCAGTAGCTTCCTTCTCTTGTTATAAAGTTTGTTTATGGCTGGGGTCCACCAGATAGGACACCTGCCTTTGGTGGAAAGGGTCTTGGTTTTATTTGGGATTGCATGATCCACGCATTCTTGGAGATGTCTGTAGAAAGCATTTGTGAAGGATTCAGCAGTGTGGGATGTGATTTCCACTGGCCCAGGGGGCTTGAAGGATACCATTTCAGTCCTAAGGAGTGTAAAGTCGGCTTTTGAGAAGTTTCTCACTGTGGTCTTTTGTGCTGGGGGTGGAGGTGAGATATGAATATCTAGGGTTATTAGTTTGTGTTCTGATCTCACTAGTGAGGGGTATACTTCCGGTGTTGAGCATTTTGTCCCCATGTTTGTGATGATCAGGTCAAGTATATTATTTCCCCTTGTGGGGGAGGTGACTAGTTGTTCCATCGCATTTGAGTTGATGAATTCCAGGAACCTTTGGGCTAGGGTGTTGGGGCTTGAATAATGCACCCAGTCTATGTTTGGGTAGTTGAAGTCTCCCAATATGATGGTATTTGGTGAGACATTCATATCCTCCAGTGTCTTCAGGAAGGCTGAATGGAGTTCCTGAGATTGAGAGGGTGGTCTGTAGCATGCTACAAGTTATATAGTAGTTTTGCCTACGGTTAGTTGCACATGGATGGTCTCCGATGCTTCGTGCGTTGCCACTAACCTGGAGGTGTGGGTGTCTTTAATGAATATGGACACTCCCCCTTCTTTTGTGGTTCGGCCCAAGTTTTGGGGCCGAAATGCATGATACGAGGTATAACCTGGTAGGGCTGGGGTGCTCTCAGGAGCCTTGAACCAGGTTTCAGTTACTGCACAGACATCGATGCTCTCCATACTGAGGAGTGCTTCGAGAGCCTGCATCTTGAGATTTAGACTTCTGGCGTTGAGCAGCATTACCCTTAGTTTTTTTTCCTTTTTTGTTTTCTAAGGTGTTTTAATGAATGGGGGGTAATGCATATGATTGGATGCTTTAACTCAGAGTGTTTTATAAGTGCACGTTTTATTGATGTGTGTTATTAAGGTCTGAAGAAGCCACAATGATGTGGTGAAAGACCTTACCTAAATAAAGTACGATTTGGTTTTATATGCTCACTGTGCTTCATTTTACCTATAAGTATCTGATTTTACTGGGTCTCGGTTTATATTACTATGGCAATATGTTTACCTGTGGAGTACTTTTCTTTTGCTATTGTTTGTGTGTGTTGGAAGTCAATGGGAGTATGGTGAAAATAGAGGAAACAATGCATTGGAGATGGGAACTATTCCACCAGGGCAGGGAGATTTACGGAAATACCATGGACTTGAACATATGTTGTTGGAGGATGTAAATCCTCTATTGGGGCATGATTTGAATATGAACTGCGATAAGGGTTCTGATGAAAATGTTTATGAATTTGGGGCCTTGAGAAGGGGACTGAACAGTCTTGAAGATGGCCTGTATAAGTTAAAGAGATTACAAATGCAAAGATTTCACTTTGAGGCCTGTCTCTAGGTGCAAGTAGTCCCGAGAGGCCTAAGAGTGCTAAAACTGCCTACATATGGAACTCAATACCCTGAATTATTGGCCAATTGGCAAAATTTAAACATTGAAGCAGGCTTGTTTTATGTCTTTGAACATGGTGAGCTTTTAACATGTTAAGCTAGAGAGGTGTGAGTTGAATCAAATTGTTGCAACAAGGTAAAGGAAAGATACACACAGGAATCATATTTTGCATAGGAAAAGTTCCCATCCCTAATATGTTTATAGAAATATTGCAAGGGGGCAAGGCATGAGAGTCTCTCATTTGAACAATAAAGAAGCTAAATTTATGGAAAAGCTTACAGTAATGAAAACTGAGCTTAGAGAGAGAGGGTATGGAGGCAAAGAAATTAACACTGAATTGGATAAGATGGAAGAACTGTGGTTAGACATAGCTAAACTTTGTTTTTCAGAGAATTCTAGAGGAAGGAAAGAGAAGTTAAATGATGTCACTCAGCAAAGAGGTGTCCCTAGATGTTTGTTTGGGTCTACTTCACAATGTCGAAAGCCGACAGTATCGAAACTGATATTGTCGGCACCACAACATCGAAAGCGCAGAACATCATGCAGGTAAACGGAAATCTCCATGGGGGAGATTTCCATTTACCTCAATGTAGTGTGGTCTCGGAGTTGGAATATTTAAGTAGGGGGGTGTGGGGGGTGCAGGGGGGGCATGCCCCCCTGCCTACGCTTGTTAGTTTTTATTTATTTATTTTTTAAATGTTATTCAATGTTTTACTACATTGATCACTAAAGGTCGACCTTTAGTGATTTGATGTAGTAAGATTTCGAAAATGTGATATAGACGTGCTTGTTTTATTCCAGCAATGTTTCCTCCATTTGTGATATTGTAAAACGTAGCTGGCATACATTACAGGTAGATAGTGATGTAAGAGATTTAGTAGGGACAGCACCTAGCTTTACATTTAAAAATAAAAAATCTCTGAAGCATTTGTTATGTTATGGTAGTGCTAATAGTCAGCTTGGCAATACCAGGAAAGGACCCTTCCCATGTGGTGAATGTAATTTTTGTGGTTATTTTAACACCAATGCAAGTTTTATTCATCCTACCACAAGTGAAGTCTCTAAGTTTAATGTTTTAGCTGATTGTAACATGAAGAATATAGTACATATAGTGCAATGTATTATCTGTCAATGTTTTTGTGTTGGTAAAACCAACAGGACTTTAATGGAAAGGATAAGGTAACATACAAAGTGTATTAAATAGGGAGATGTGAAGAATTCCCTGGCTAAACATATTATTGAGGCAGATAAAGCACACAGGTTTAGTTTTACAGCTGTTGAAATCATCCAGGAAAATTTAAAGATGGATGCTGTTTCTGATCAGACAGAAATAAAAGAATTGTACTGGATTTTACAATTGCAGGCTGATAAGTATAAGGGGTTGAGTAGGGAAATTTCCTTAAGGCCATCCCTTAAAGGGAGGGTTGCTTAGGTGATTAATTGAACAATAATTAATTAACTGGACAGGTGGTGTGAAAGGAGGTTGTTCATTGGAGGATTTGATGGTATGATTTGTATTTACCTCTGAACTTGTACAAGTATTGTATATGGTCTGAAGAAGTTGACAGTGTTCAATGAATGTACTTACCAGTTTTGACTTTTGTGATTATCTTTGGATTTTATTGTCATTTTATCTGCCTGCCATTAAACGTTTGTTGAGTTACAGTGGTGTGTTTTATTATTATTTACCTATTTATATATATATATATATATATATATATATATATATATATATATATTATATATACACACACACACACACACACACACACACATATATATATATATATATATATATATATGTATATATTTATATATATATGTATAGCAACTACAACAGGTTCCATGAATTGTTCAATTTGCTTGTGTTATAGGAGCTAAGAAAGTGTTTGGATACTGCCCTAATATGCTGGTATGGGGGGGGGGGGGTGGCAGGCAGTAATTTTTACAAGACTTCAAAAATGTAGATAATTCTTGGCAAAACCTGCTGATGTTACAGAAAACTTTTAAAAAAGGAGCCACACTGACTAAAGTTCTCACACAAACATGCAGAAAAACCTGCTTTATTCAACTCTCTCTCTCTCTCTCTCTCTGCCTCTTGTTCTCAATAGTATCTTCACGCCTGTGGCTTAAATGGATCCTCAAAGGATCAATCCACTATCCTGGTTAACATACATAGATAATACATGCATAAATAAATAAGCAAGCTAGCCAATAAACCCATCCTAAAACAATTTGTATATACCAATGTTTTCTAGATTAATTTATCTCTGTACATCTGTTTTAAAGAGAGATTTTTTAAAGACTCCTCCTTGATGACTTTAAGATCATTAATTTGTAACTCTGTGTTTTAAAGGAGCAACATTTTGATGCTGATTGCTCATGACATATAGAAAGCTCTGTACTGTGGGATGAGGGTTGCTCATGATGTTGCAAGTTCTGTATTGTGGAATGAGACAAATGTCTGCTTTGTTTAAGACAGTGAAGACAGTAAATTCACAGATGCAGTTCACAAATGCTAACCTTTAAGGTATGCATTCATACAAGATACCAGGCAGTGACTTGCCATCACAAGCAAACAGTTTATGGAATCCACTATTGAG